>NW_028127792.1:0-26552 GCF_965231255.1 Vanellus vanellus
CCTCACTGCCCTCCTGGAACCCCTTCAAATGCCCCAGACAATTTGGCCCTCTCTGCTTTCCTGCGCACTCTATCCTCAAAAGCACCTTTTTTCACTTTCGGCGCTGTTTGGAGCAAAAAAGACAAACGTCCAGCTTTTGCTGCCACAGCAAAGGTGCCAGCGGGGAAAAGTGATGCTGCTTCTCACTGCCTCCTGGAACCCCTTCAAATGCCCCAGACAATTTGGCCCTCTCTGCTTTCCTGCGCACTCTATCCTCAAAAGCACCTTTTTTCACTTTCGGCGCTGTTTGGAGCAAAAAAGACAAACGTCCAGCTTTTGCTGCCACAGCAAAAGTGCCAGCGGGGAAAAGTGATGCTGGTCCTCACTGACTCCTGGAACCCCTTCAAATGCCCCAGACAATTTGGCCCTCTCTGCTTTCCTGAAAAGTCTATCCTCAAAAGCACCTTTTTTCACTTTCGGCGCTGTTTTGGAGCAAAAAAGACAAACGTCCAGCTTTTGCTGCCACAGTAAAGGTGCCAGCGGGGAAAAGTGATGCTGCTTCTCACTGCCTCCTGGAACCCCTTCAAATGCCCCAGACAATTTGGCGCTCTCTGCTTTCCTGCTCACTCTATCCTCAAAAGCAACTTTTTTCACTTTTGGCGCTGTTTGGAGCAAAAATACAAACGTCCAGCTTTTGCTGCCACAGCAAAGGTGCCAGCGGGGAAAAGTGATGCTGGTCCTCACTGCCTCCTGGAACCCCTTCAAATGCCCCAGACCAATTTGGCCCTCTCTGCTTTCCTGCGCACTCTATCCTCAAAAGAACCTTTTTTTCACTTTCGGCGCTGTTTGGAGCAAAAAAGACAAACGTCCAGCTTTTGCTGCCACAGCAAAGGTGCCAGCGGGGAAAAGTGATGCTGCTTCTCACTGCCTCCTGGAACCCCTTCAAATGCCCCAGACAATTTGGCCCTCTCTGCTTTCCTGCGCACTCTATCCTCAAAAGCACCTTTTTTCACTTTCGGCGACCTCCGGAGCAAAAAAGACAAACGTCCAGCTTTGCTGCCACAGCAAAGGTGCCAGCGGGGAAAAGTGATGCTGCTTCTCACTGCCTCCTGGAACCCCTTCAAATGCCCCAGACAATTTGGCCCTCTCTGCTTTCCTGCGCACTCTATCCTCAAAAGCACCTTTTTTCACTTTCGGCGCTGTTTGGAGCAAAAAAGACAAACGTCCAGCTTTTGCTGCCACAGCAAAGGTGCCAGCGGGGAAAAGTGATGCTGCTTCTCACTGCCTCCTGGAACCCCTTCAAATGCCCCAGACAATTTGGCCCTCTCTGCTTTCCTGCGCACTCTATCCTCAAAAGCACCTTTTTTCACTTTCGGCGCTGTTTGGAGCAAAAAAGACAAACGTCCAGCTTTTGCTGCCACAGCAAAAGTGCCAGCGGGGAAAAGTGATGCTGGTCCTCACTGCCTCCTGGAACCCCTTCAAATGCCCCAGACAATTTGGCCCTCTCTGCTTTCCTGCGCACTCTATCCTCAAAAGCACCTTTTTTCACTTTCGGCGCTGTTTGGAGCAAAAAAGACAAACGTCCAGCTTTTGCTGCCACAGCAAAGGTGCCAGCGGGGAAAAGTGATGCTGCTTCTCACTGCCTCCTGGAACCCCTTCAAATGCCCCAGACAATTTGGCCCTCTCTGCTTTCCTGCGCACTCTATCCTCAAAAGCACCTTTTTTCACTTTCGGCGCTGTTTGGAGCAAAAAAGACAAACGTCCAGCTTTTGCTGCCACAGCAAAGGTGCCAGCGGGGAAAAGTGATGCTGCTTCTCACTGCCTCCTGGAACCCCTTCAAATGCCCCAGACAATTTGGCCCTCTCTGCTTTCCTGCGCACGCTATCCTCAAAAGCACCTTTTTTCACTTTCGGCGCTGTTTGGAGCAAAAAAGACAAACGTCCAGCTTTTGCTGCCACAGCAAAGGTGCCAGCGGGGAAAAGTGATGCTGCTTCTCACTGCCTCCTGGAACCCCTTCAAATGCCCCAGACAATTTGGCCCTCTCTGCTTTCCTGAAAAGTCTATCCTCAAAAGCACCTTTTTTCACTTTCGGCGCTGTTTGGAGCAAAAAAGTCAAACGTCCAGCTTTTGCTGCCACAGTAAAGGTGCCAGCGGGGAAAAGTGATGCTGCTTCTCACTGCCTCCTGGAACCCCTTCAAATGCCCCAGACAATTTGGCGCTCTCTGCTTTCCTGCTCACTCTATCCTCAAAAGCAACTTTTTTCACTTTTGGCGCTGTTTGGAGCAAAAAAGACAAACGTCCAGCTTTTGCTGCCACAGCAAAGGTGCCAGCGGGGAAAAGTGATGCTGCTTCTCACTGCCTCCTGGAACCCCTTCAAATGCCCCAGACAATTTGGCCCTCTCTGCTTTCCTGCGCACGCTATCCTCAAAAGCACCTTTTTTCACTTTCGGCGCTGTTTGGAGCAAAAAAGACAAACGTCCAGCTTTTGCTGCCACAGCAAAAGTGCCAGCGGGGAAAAGTGATGCTGGTCCTCACTGCCTCCTGGAACCCCTTCAAATGCCCCAGACAATTTGGCCCTCTCTGCTTTCCTGAAAAGTCTATCCTCAAAAGCACCTTTTTTCACTTTCGGCGCTGTTTGGAGCAAAAAAGACAAACGTCCAGCTTTTGCTGCCACAGTAAAGGTGCCAGCGGGGAAAAGTGATGCTGCTTCTCACTGCCTCCTGGAACCCCTTCAAATGCCCCAGACAATTTGGCGCTCTCTGCTTTCCTGCTCACTCTATCCTCAAAAGCAACTTTTTTCACTTTTGGCGCTGTTTGGAGCAAAAAAGACAAACGTCCAGCTTTTGCTGCCACAGCAAAGGTGCCAGCGGGGAAAAGTGATGCTGGTCCTCACTGCCTCCTGGAACCCCTTCAAATGCCCCAGACAATTTGGCCCTCTCTGCTTTCCTGCGCACTCTATCCTCAAAAGCACCTTTTTTCACTTTCGGCGCCCTCCGGAGCAAAAAAGACAAACGTCCAGCTTTTGCTGCCACAGCAAAGGTGCCAGCGGGGAAAAGTGATGCTGCTTCTCACTGCCTCCTGGAACCCCTTCAAATGCCCCAGACAATTTGGCCCTCTCTGCTTTCCTGCGCACTCTATCCTCAAAAGCACCTTTTTTCACTTTCGGCGCTGTTTGGAGCAAAAAAGACAAACGTCCAGCTTTTGCTGCCACAGCAAAAGTGCCAGCGGGGAAAAGTGATGCTGGTCCTCACGGCCTCCTGGAACCCCTTCAAATGCCCCAGACAATTTGGCCCTCTCTGCTTTCCTGCGCACGCTATCCTCAAAAGCACCTTTTTTCACTTTCGGCGCTGTTTGGAGCAAAAAAGACAAACGTCCAGCTTTTGCTGCCACAGTAAAGGTGCCAGCGGGGAAAAGTGATGCTGCTTCTCACTGCCTCCTGGAACCCCTTCAAATGCCCCAGACAATTTGGCGCTCTCTGCTTTCCTGCTCACTCTATCCTCAAAAGCAACTTTTTTCACTTTTGGCGCTGTTTGGAGCAAAAAAGACAAACGTCCAGCTTTTGCTGCCACAGCAAAGGTGCCAGCGGGGAAAAGTGATGCTGGTCCTCACTGCCTCCTGGAACCCCTTCAAATGCCCCAGACAATTTGGCCCTCTCTGCTTTCCTGCGCACTCTATCCTCAAAAGCACCTTTTTTCACTTTCGGCGCTGTTTGGAGCAAAAAAGACAAACGTCCAGCTTTTGCTGCCACAGCAAAGGTGCCAGCGGGGAAAAGTGATGCTGGTCCTCACTGCCTCCTGGAACCCCTTCAAATGCCCCAGACAATTTGGCCCTCTCTGCTTTCCTGCGCACTCTATCCTCAAAAGCACCTTTTTTCACTTTCGGCGCTGTTTGGAGCAAAAAAGACAAACGTCCAGCTTTTGCTGCCACAGCAAAGGTGCCAGCGGGGAAAAGTGATGCTGGTCCTCACTGCCTCCTGGAACCCCTTCAAATGCCCCAGACAATTTGGCCCTCTCTGCTTTCCTGCGCACTCTATCCTCAAAAGCACCTTTTTTCACTTTCGGCGCCCTCCGGAGCAAAAAAGACAAACGTCCAGCTTTTGCTGCCACAGCAAAGGTGCCAGCGGGGAAAAGTGATGCTGCTTCTCACTGCCTCCTGGAACCCCTTCAAATGCCCCAGACAATTTGGCCCTCTCTGCTTTCCTGCGCACTCTATCCTCAAAAGCACCTTTTTTCACTTTCGGCGCTGTTTGGAGCAAAAAAGACAAACGTCCAGCTTTTGCTGCCACAGCAAAAGTGCCAGCGGGGAAAAGTGATGCTGGTCCTCACGGCCTCCTGGAACCCCTTCAAATGCCCCAGACAATTTGGCCCTCTCTGCTTTCCTGAAAAGTCTATCCTCAAAAGCACCTTTTTTCACTTTCGGCGCTGTTTGGAGCAAAAAAGACAAACGTCCAGCTTTTGCTGCCACAGTAAAGGTGCCAGCGGGGAAAAGTGATGCTGCTTCTCACTGCCTCCTGGAACCCCTTCAAATGCCCCAGACAATTTGGCGCTCTCTGCTTTCCTGCTCACTCTATCCTCAAAAGCACCTTTTTTCACTTTCGGCGCTGTTTGGAGCAAAAAAGACAAACGTCCAGCTTTTGCTGCCACAGCAAAGGTGCCAGCGGGGAAAAGTGATGCTGGTCCTCACTGCCTCCTGGAACCCCTTCAAATGCCCCAGACAATTTGGCCCTCTCTGCTTTCCTGCGCACTCTATCCTCAAAAGCACCTTTTTTCACTTTCGGCGCTGTTTGGAGCAAAAAAGACAAACGTCCAGCTTTTGCTGCCACAGCAAAGGTGCCAGTGGGGAAAAGTGATGCTGCTTCTCACTGCCTCCTGGAACCCCTTCAAATGCCCCAGACAATTTGGCCCTCTCTGCTTTCCTGCGCACTCTATCCTCAAAAGCACCTTTTTTCACTTTCGGCGCTGTTTGGAGCAAAAAAGACAAACGTCCAGCTTTTGCTGCCACAGCAAAAGTGCCAGCGGGGAAAAGTGATGCTGGTCCTCACTGACTCCTGGAACCCCTTCAAATGCCCCAGACAATTTGGCCCTCTCTGCTTTCCTGAAAAGTCTATCCTCAAAAGCACCTTTTTTCACTTTCGGCGCTGTTTGGAGCAAAAAAGACAAACGTCCAGCTTTTGCTGCCACAGTAAAGGTGCCAGCGGGGAAAAGTGATGCTGCTTCTCACTGCCTCCTGGAACCCCTTCAAATGCCCCAGACAATTTGGCGCTCTCTGCTTTCCTGCTCACTCTATCCTCAAAAGCAACTTTTTTCACTTTTGGCGCTGTTTGGAGCAAAAAAGACAAACGTCCAGCTTTTGCTGCCACAGCAAAGGTGCCAGCGGGGAAAAGTGATGCTGGTCCTCACTGCCTCCTGGAACCCCTTCAAATGCCCCAGACAATTTGGCCCTCTCTGCTTTCCTGCGCACTCTATCCTCAAAAGCACCTTTTTTCACTTTCGGCGCTGTTTGGAGCAAAAAAGACAAACGTCCAGCTTTTGCTGCCACAGCAAAGGTGCCAGCGGGGAAAAGTGATGCTGCTTCTCACTGCCTCCTGGAACCCCTTCAAATGCCCCAGACAATTTGGCCCTCTCTGCTTTCCTGCGCACTCTATCCTCAAAAGCACCTTTTTTCACTTTCGGCGACCTCCGGAGCAAAAAAGACAAACGTCCAGCTTTTGCTGCCACAGCAAAGGTGCCAGCGGGGAAAAGTGATGCTGCTTCTCACTGCCTCCTGGAACCCCTTCAAATGCCCCAGACAATTTGGCCCTCTCTGCTTTCCTGCGCACGCTATCCTCAAATGCACCTTTTTTCACTTTCGGCGCTGTTTGGAGCAAAAAAGACAAACGTCCAGCTTTTGCTGCCACAGCAAAGGTGCCAGCGGGGAAAAGTGATGCTGCTTCTCACTGCCTCCTGGAACCCCTTCAAATGCCCCAGACAATTTGGCCCTCTCTGCTTTCCTGCGCACTCTATCCTCAAAAGCACCTTTTTTCACTTTCGGCGCTGTTTGGAGCAAAAAAGACAAACGTCCAGCTTTTGCTGCCACAGCAAAAGTGCCAGCGGGGAAAAGTGATGCTGGTCCTCACTGCCTCCTGGAACCCCTTCAAATGCCCCAGACAATTTGGCCCTCTCTGCTTTCCTGCGCACTCTATCCTCAAAAGCACCTTTTTTCACTTTCGGCGCTGTTTGGAGCAAAAAAGACAAACGTCCAGCTTTTGCTGCCACAGCAAAGGTGCCAGCGGGGAAAAGTGATGCTGCTTCTCACTGCCTCCTGGAACCCCTTCAAATGCCCCAGACAATTTGGCCCTCTCTGCTTTCCTGCGCACTCTATCCTCAAAAGCACCTTTTTTCACTTTCGGCGCTGTTTGGAGCAAAAAAGACAAACGTCCAGCTTTTGCTGCCACAGCAAAGGTGCCAGCGGGGAAAAGTGATGCTGCTTCTCACTGCCTCCTGGAACCCCTTCAAATGCCCCAGACAATTTGGCCCTCTCTGCTTTCCTGCGCACGCTATCCTCAAAAGCACCTTTTTTCACTTTCGGCGCTGTTTGGAGCAAAAAAGACAAACGTCCAGCTTTTGCTGCCACAGCAAAGGTGCCAGCGGGGAAAAGTGATGCTGCTTCTCACTGCCTCCTGGAACCCCTTCAAATGCCCCAGACAATTTGGCCCTCTCTGCTTTCCTGAAAAGTCTATCCTCAAAAGCAACTTTTTTCACTTTCGGCGCTGTTTGGAGCAAAAAAGTCAAACGTCCAGCTTTTGCTGCCACAGTAAAGGTGCCAGCGGGGAAAAGTGATGCTGCTTCTCACTGCCTCCTGGAACCCCTTCAAATGCCCCAGACAATTTGGCGCTCTCTGCTTTCCTGCTCACTCTATCCTCAAAAGCAACTTTTTTCACTTTTGGCGCTGTTTGGAGCAAAAAAGACAAACGTCCAGCTTTTGCTGCCACAGCAAAGGTGCCAGCGGGGAAAAGTGATGCTGCTTCTCACTGCCTCCTGGAACCCCTTCAAATGCCCCAGACAATTTGGCCCTCTCTGCTTTCCTGCGCACGCTATCCTCAAAAGCACCTTTTTTCACTTTCGGCGCTGTTTGGAGCAAAAAAGACAAACGTCCAGCTTTTGCTGCCACAGCAAAAGTGCCAGCGGGGAAAAGTGATGCTGGTCCTCACTGCCTCCTGGAACCCCTTCAAATGCCCCAGACAATTTGGCCCTCTCTGCTTTCCTGAAAAGTCTATCCTCAAAAGCACCTTTTTTCACTTTCGGCGCTGTTTGGAGCAAAAAAGACAAACGTCCAGCTTTTGCTGCCACAGTAAAGGTGCCAGCGGGGAAAAGTGATGCTGCTTCTCACTGCCTCCTGGAACCCCTTCAAATGCCCCAGACAATTTGGCGCTCTCTGCTTTCCTGCTCACTCTATCCTCAAAAGCAACTTTTTTCACTTTTGGCGCTGTTTGGAGCAAAAAAGACAAACGTCCAGCTTTTGCTGCCACAGCAAAGGTGCCAGCGGGGAAAAGTGATGCTGGTCCTCACTGCCTCCTGGAACCCCTTCAAATGCCCCAGACAATTTGGCCCTCTCTGCTTTCCTGCGCACTCTATCCTCAAAAGCACCTTTTTTCACTTTCGGCGCCCTCCGGAGCAAAAAAGACAAACGTCCAGCTTTTGCTGCCACAGCAAAGGTGCCAGCGGGGAAAAGTGATGCTGCTTCTCACTGCCTCCTGGAACCCCTTCAAATGCCCCAGACAATTTGGCCCTCTCTGCTTTCCTGCGCACTCTATCCTCAAAAGCACCTTTTTTCACTTTCGGCGCTGTTTGGAGCAAAAAAGACAAACGTCCAGCTTTTGCTGCCACAGCAAAAGTGCCAGCGGGGAAAAGTGATGCTGGTCCTCACGGCCTCCTGGAACCCCTTCAAATGCCCCAGACAATTTGGCCCTCTCTGCTTTCCTGAAAAGTCTATCCTCAAAAGCACCTTTTTTCACTTTCGGCGCTGTTTGGAGCAAAAAAGACAAACGTCCAGCTTTTGCTGCCACAGTAAAGGTGCCAGCGGGGAAAAGTGATGCTGCTTCTCACTGCCTCCTGGAACCCCTTCAAATGCCCCAGACAATTTGGCGCTCTCTGCTTTCCTGCTCACTCTATCCTCAAAAGCAACTTTTTTCACTTTTGGCGCTGTTTGGAGCAAAAAAGACAAACGTCCAGCTTTTGCTGCCACAGCAAAGGTGCCAGCGGGGAAAAGTGATGCTGGTCCTCACTGCCTCCTGGAACCCCTTCAAATGCCCCAGACAATTTGGCCCTCTCTGCTTTCCTGCGCACTCTATCCTCAAAAGCACCTTTTTTCACTTTCGGCGCTGTTTGGAGCAAAAAAGACAAACGTCCAGCTTTTGCTGCCACAGCAAAGGTGCCAGCGGGGAAAAGTGATGCTGCTTCTCACTGCCTCCTGGAACCCCTTCAAATGCCCCAGACAATTTGGCCCTCTCTGCTTTCCTGCGCACTCTATCCTCAAAAGCACCTTTTTTCACTTTCGGCGCTGTTTGGAGCAAAAAAGACAAACGTCCAGCTTTTGCTGCCACAGCAAAAGTGCCAGCGGGGAAAAGTGATGCTGGTCCTCACTGCCTCCTGGAACCCCTTCAAATGCCCCAGACAATTTGGCCCTCTCTGCTTTCCTGCGCACTCTATCCTCAAAAGCACCTTTTTTCACTTTCGGAGCCCTCCGGAGGACAAAAGACAAACGTCCAGCTTTTGCTGCCACAGCAAAGGTGCCAGCGGGAAAAGTGATGCTGCTTCTCACTGCCTCCTGGAACCCCTTCAAATGCCCCAGACAATTTGGCCCTCTCTGCTTTCCTGCGCACTCTATCCTCAAAAGCACCTTTTTTCACTTTCGGCGCTGTTTGGAGCAAAAAAGACAAACGTCCAGCTTTTGCTGCCACAGCAAAGGTGCCAGCGGGGAAAAGTGATGCTGGTCCTCACTGCCTCCTGGAACCCCTTCAAATGCCCCAGACAATTTGGCCCTCTCTGCTTTCCTGCACACTCTATCCTCAAAAGCACCTTTTTTCACTTTCGGCGCTGTTTGGAGCAAAAAAGACAAACGTCCAGCTTTTGCTGCCACAGCAAAGGTGCCAGCAGGGAAAAGTGATGCTGCTTCTCACTGCCTCCTGGAACCCCTTCAAATGCCCCAGACAATTTGGCCCTCTCTGCTTTCCTGAAAAGTCTATCCTCAAAAGCACCTTTTTTCACTTTCGGCGCTGTTTGGAGCAAAAAAGACAAACGTCCAGCTTTTGCTGCCACAGCAAAAGTGCCAGCGGGGAAAAGTGATGCTGGTCCTCACTGCCTCCTGGAACCCCTTCAAATGCCCCAGACAATTTGGCCCTCTCTGCTTTCCTGAAAAGTCTATCCTCAAAAGCACCTTTTTTCACTTTTGGCGCTGTTTGGAGCAAAAAAGACAAACGTCCAGCTTTTGCTGCCACAGCAAATGTGCCAGCGGGGAAAAGTGATGCTGGTCCTCACTGCCTCCTGGAACCTCTTCAAATACCCCAGACAATTTGGCCCTCTCTGCTTTCCTGTGCACTCTATCCTCAAAAGCACCTTTTTTCACTTTCGGCGCTGTTTGGAGCAAAAAAGACAAAAGTCCAGCTTTTGCTGCCACAGCAAAGGTGCCAGCGGGGAAAAGTGATGCTGATCCTCACTGCCTCCTGGAACCCCTTCAAATGCCCCAGACAATTTGGCCCTCTCTGCTTTCCTGAAAAGTCTATCCTCAAAAGCACCTTTTTTCACTTTCGGCGCTGTTTGGAGCAAAAAAGACAAACGTCCAGCTTTTGCTGCCACAGTAAAGGTGCCAGCGGGGAAAAGTGATGCTGCTTCTCACTGCCTCCTGGAACCCCTTCAAATGCCCCAGACAATTTGGCCCTCTCTGCTTTCCTGCACACTCTATCCTCAAAAGCACCTTTTTTCACTTTTGGCGCTGTTTGGAACAAAAAAGACAAACGTCCAGCTTTTGCTGCCACAGCAAAGGTGCCAGCGGGGAAAAGTGATGCTGGTCCTCACTGCCTCCTGGAACCCCTTCAAATGCCCCACACAATTTGGCCCTCTCTGCTTTCCTGCGCACTCTATCCTCAAAAGCACCTTTTTTCACTTTCGGCGCTGTTTGGAGCAAAAAAGACAAACGTCCAGCTTTTGCTGCCACAGCAAAGGTGCCAGCGGGGAAAAGTGATGCTGCTTCTCACTGCCTCCTGGAACCCCTTCAAATGCCCCAGACAATTTGGCCCTCTCTGCTTTCCTGCGCACGCTATCCTCAAATGCACCTTTTTTCACTTTCGGCGCTGTTTGGAGCAAAAAAGACAAACGTCCAGCTTTTGCTGCCACAGCAAAGGTGCCAGCGGGGAAAAGTGATGCTGGTCCTCACTGCCTCCTGGAACCCCTTCAAATGCCCCAGACAATTTGGCCCTCTCTGCTTTCCTGCGCACTCTATCCTCAAAAGCACCTTTTTTCACTTTCGGAGCCCTCCGGAGGACAAAAGACAAACGTCCAGCTTTTGCTGCCACAGCAAAGGTGCCAGCGGGAAAAGTGATGCTGCTTCTCACTGCCTCCTGGAACCCCTTCAAATGCCCCAGACAATTTGGCCCTCTCTGCTTTCCTGCGCACTCTATCCTCAAAAGCACCTTTTTTTCACTTTCGGCGCTGTTTGGAGCAAAAAAGACAAACGTCCAGCTTTTGCTGCCACAGCAAAGGTGCCAGCGGGGAAAAGTGATGCTGGTCCTCACTGCCTCCTGGAACCCCTTCAAATGCCCCAGACAATTTGGCCCTCTCTGCTTTCCTGCACACTCTATCCTCAAAAGCACCTTTTTTCACTTTCGGCGTTGTTTGGAGCAAAAAAGACAAACGTCCAGCTTTTGCTGCCACAGCAAAGGTGCCAGCAGGGAAAAGTGATGCTGCTTCTCACTGCCTCCTGGAACCCCTTCAAATGCCCCAGACAATTTGGCCCTCTCTGCTTTCCTGAAAAGTCTATCCTCAAAAGCACCTTTTTCACTTTCGGCGCTGTTTGGAGCAAAAAAGACAAACGTCCAGCTTTTGCTGCCACAGCAAAAGTGCCAGCGGGGAAAAGTGATGCTGGTCCTCACTGCCTCCTGGAACCCCTTCAAATGCCCCAGACAATTTGGCCCTCTCTGCTTTCCTGAAAAGTCTATCCTCAAAAGCACCTTTTTTCACTTTTGGCGCTGTTTGGAGCAAAAAAGACAAACGTCCAGCTTTTGCTGCCACAGCAAATGTGCCAGCGGGGAAAAGTGATGCTGGTCCTCACTGCCTCCTGGAACCCCTTCAAATACCCCAGACAATTTGGCCCTCTCTGCTTTCCTGTGCACTCTATCCTCAAAAGCACCTTTTTTCACTTTCGGCGCTGTTTGGAGCAAAAAAGACAAAAGTCCAGCTTTTGCTGCCACAGCAAAGGTGCCAGCGGGGAAAAGTGATGCTGGTCCTCACTGCCTCCTGGAACCCCTTCAAATGCCCCAGACAATTTGGCCCTCTCTGCTTTCCTGAAAAGTCTATCCTCAAAAGCACCTTTTTTCACTTTCGGCGCTGTTTGGAGCAAAAAAGACAAACGTCCAGCTTTTGCTGCCACAGTAAAGGTGCCAGCGGGGAAAAGTGATGCTGCTTCTCACTGCCTCCTGGAACCCCTTCAAATGCCCCAGACAATTTGGCCCTCTCTGCTTTCCTGCACACTCTATCCTCAAAAGCACCTTTTTTCACTTTTGGCGCTGTTTGGAACAAAAAAGACAAACGTCCAGCTTTTGCTGCCACAGCAAAGGTGCCAGCGGGGAAAAGTGATGCTGGTCCTCACTGCCTCCTGGAACCCCTTCAAATGCCCCACACAATTTGGCCCTCTCTGCTTTCCTGCGCACTCTATCCTCAAAAGCACCTTTTTTCACTTTCGGCGCTGTTTGGAGCAAAAAAGACAAACGTCCAGCTTTTGCTGCCACAGCAAAGGTGCCAGCGGGGAAAAGTGATGCTGCTTCTCACTGCCTCCTGGAACCCCTTCAAATGCCCCAGACAATTTGGCCCTCTCTGCTTTCCTGCGCACGCTATCCTCAAATGCACCTTTTTTCACTTTCGGCGCTGTTTGGAGCAAAAAAGACAAACGTCCAGCTTTTGCTGCCACAGCAAAGGTGCCAGCGGGGAAAAGTGATGCTGGTCCTCACTGCCTCCTGGAACCCCTTCAAATGCCCCAGACAATTTGGCCCTCTCTGCTTTCCTGCGCACTCTATCCTCAAAAGCACCTTTTTTCACTTTCGGCGCTGTTTGGAGCAAAAAAGACAAACGTCCAGCTTTTGCTGCCACAGCAAAGGTGCAAGCGGGGAAAAGTGATGCTGCTTCTCACTGCTTCCTGGAACCCCTTCAAATGCCCCAGACAATTTGGCCCTCTCTGCTTTCCTGAAAAGTCTATCCTCAAAAGCACCTTTTTTCACTTTCGGCGCTGTTTGGAGCAAAAAAGACAAACGTCCAGCTTTTGCTGCCACAGCAAAGGTGCCAGCGGGGAAAAGTGATGCTGCTTCTCACTGCCTCCTGGAACCCCTTCAAATGCCCCAGACAATTTGGCCCTCTCTGCTTTCCTGCGCACTCTATCCTCAAAAGAACCTTTTTTCACTTTCGGCGCTGTTTGGAGCAAAAAAGACAAACGTCCAGCTTTTGCTGCCACAGCAAAGGTGCCAGCGGGGAAAAGTGATGCTGGTCCTCACTGCCTCCTGGAACCCCTTCAAATGCCCCAGACAATTTGGCCCTCTCTGCTTTCCTGAAAAGTCTATCCTCAAAAGCACCTTTTTTCACTTTCGGCGCTGTTTGGAGCAAAAAAGACAAACGTCCAGCTTTTGCTGCCACAGCAAATGTGCCAGCGGGGAAAAGTGATGCTGCTTCTCACTGCCTCCTGGAACCCCTTCAAATGCCCCAGACAATTTGGCCCTCTCTGCTTTCCTGCGCACTCTATCCTCAAAAGCACCTTTTTTCACTTTCGGCGCTGTTTGGAGCAAAAAAGACAAACGTCCAGCTTTTGCTGCCACAGCAAAGGTGCCAGCGGGGAAAAGTGATGCTGCTTCTCACTGCCTCCTGGAACCCCTTCAAATGCCCCAGACAATTTGGCCCTCTCTGCTTTCCTGCGCACGCTATCCTCAAAAGCACCTTTTTTCACTTTCGGCGCTGTTTGGAGCAAAAAAGACAAACGTCCAGCTTTTGCTGCCACAGCAAAGGTGCCAGCGGGAAAAGTGATGCTGGTCCTCACTGCCTCCTGGAACCCCTTCAAATGCCCCAGACAATTTGGCCCTCTCTGCTTTCCTGTGCACTCTATCCTCAAAAGCACCTTTTTTCACTTTCGGCGCCCTCCGGAGCAAAAAAGACAAACGTCCAGCTTTTGCTGCCACAGCAAAGGTGCCAGCGGGGAAAAGTGATGCTGGTCCTCACTGCCTCCTGGAACCCCTTCAAATGCCCCACACAATTTGGCCCTCTCTGCTTTCCTGTGCACTCTATCCTCAAAAGCACCTTTTTTCACTTTCGGCGCCCTCCGGAGCAAAAAAGACAAACGTCCAGCTTTTGCTGCCACAGCAAAGGTGCCAGCGGGGAAAAGTGATGCTGGTCCTCACTGCCTCCTGGAACCCCTTCAAATGCCCCAGACAATTTGGCCCTCTCTGCTTTCCTGAAAAGTCTATCCTCAAAAGAACCTTTTTTCACTTTCGGCGCTGTTTGGAGCAAAAAAGACAAACGTCCAGCTTTTGCTGCCACAGCAAAGGTGCCAGCGGGGAAAAGTGATGCTGGTCCTCACTGCCTCCTGGAACCCCTTCAAATGCCCCAGACAATTTGGCCCTCTCTTCTTTCCTGCGCACGCTATCCTCAAATGCACCTTTTTTCACTTTCGGCGCTGTTTGGAGCAAAAAAGACAAACGTCCAGCTTTTGCTGCCACAGCAAAGGTGCCAGCGGGGAAAAGTGATGCTGCTTCTCACTGCCTCCTGGAACCCCTTCAAATGCCCCAGACAATTTGGCCCTATCTGCTTTCCTGCGCACTCTATCCTCAAAAGCACCTTTTTTTCACTTTCGGCGCCCTCCGGAGCAAAAAAGACAAACGTCCAGCTTTTGCTGCCACAGCAAAGGTGCCAGCGGGGAAAAGTGATGCTGGTCCTCACTGCCTCCTGGAACCCCTTCAAATGCCCCAGACAATTTGGCCCTCTCTGCTTTCCTGAAAAGTCTATCCTCAAAAGAACCTTTTTTCACTTTCGGCGCTGTTTGGAGCAAAAAAGACAAACGTCCAGCTTTTGCTGCCACAGCAAAGGTGCCAGCGGGGAAAAGTGATGCTGCTTCTCACTGCCTCCTGGAACCCCTTCAAATGCCCCAGACAATTTGGCCCTCTCTGCTTTCCTGCGCATGCTATCCTCAAAAGCACCTTTTTTCACTTTTGGCGCTGTTTGGAGCAAAAAAGACAAACGTCCAGCTTTTGCTGCCACAGCAAAGGTGCCAGCGGGGAAAAGTGATGCTGCTTCTCACTGCCTCCTGGAACCCCTTCAAATGCCCCAGACAATTTGGCCCTCTCTGCTTTCCTGCGCACTCTATCCTCAAAAGCACCTTTTTTCACTTTCGGCGCTGTTTGGAGCAAAAAAGACAAACGTCCAGCTTTTGCTGCCACAGCAAAGGTGCCAGCGGGGAAAAGTGATGCTGCTTCTCACTGCCTCCTGGAACCCCTTCAAATGCCCCAGACAATTTGGCCCTCTCTGCTTTCCTGCGCACTCTATCCTCAAAAGCACCTTTTTTCACTTTCGGCGCTGTTTGGAGCAAAAAAGACAAACGTCCAGCTTTTGCTGCCACAGCAAAGGTGCCAGCGGGGAAAAGTGATGCTGGTCCTCACTGCCTCCTGGAACCCCTTCAAATGCCCCATACAATTTGGCCCTCTCTGCTTTCCTGAAAAGTCTATCCTCAAAAGAACCTTTTTTCACTTTCGGCGCTGTTTGGAGCAAAAAAGACAAACGTCCAGCTTTTGCTGCCACAGCAAAGGTGCCAGCGGGGAAAAGTGATGCTGGTCCTCACTGCCTCCTGGAACCCCTTCAAATGCCCCAGACAATTTGGCCCTCTCTGCTTTCCTGCGCACGCTATCCTCAAATGCACCTTTTTTCACTTTCGGCGCTGTTTGGAGCAAAAAAGACAAACGTCCAGCTTTTGCTGCCACAGCAAAGGTGCCAGCGGGGAAAAGTGATGCTGCTTCTCACTGCCTCCTGGAACCCCTTCAAATGCCCCAGACAATTTGGCCCTCTCTGCTTTCCTGCGCATGCTATCCTCAAAAGCACCTTTTTTCACTTTTGGCGCTGTTTGGAGCAAAAAAGACAAACGTCCAGCTTTTGCTGCCACAGCAAAGGTGCCAGCGGGGAAAAGTGATGCTGCTTCTCACTGCCTCCTGGAACCCCTTCAAATGCCCCAGACAATTTGGCCCTCTCTGCTTTCCTGCGCACTCTATCCTCAAAAGCACCTTTTTTCACTTTCGGCGCTGTTTGGAGCAAAAAAGACAAACGTCCAGCTTTTGCTGCCACAGCAAAAGTGCCAGCGGGGAAAAGTGATGCTGGTCCTCACTGCCTCCTGGAACCCCTTCAAATGCCCCAGACAATTTGGCCCTCTCTGCTTTCCTGCGCACGCTATCCTCAAAAGCCCCTTTTTTCACTTTCGGCGCTGTTTGGAGCAAAAAAGACAAACGTCCAGCTTTTGCTGCCACAGCAAAGGTGCCAGCGGGGAAAAGTGATGCTGCTTCTCACTGCCTCCTGGAACCCCTTCAAATGCCCCAGACAATTTGGCCCTCTCTGCTTTCCTGCGCACTCTATCCTCAAAAGCACCTTTTTTCACTTTCGGCGCTGTTTGGAGCAAAAAAGACAAACGTCCAGCTTTTGCTGCCACAGCAAAGGTGCCAGCGGGGAAAAGTGATGCTGCTTCTCACTGCCTCCTGGAACCCCTTCAAATGCCCCACACAATTTGGCCCTCTCTGCTTTCCTGCGCACGCTATCCTCAAAAGCCCCTTTTTTCACTTTCGGCGCTGTTTGGAGCAAAAAAGACAAACGTCCAGCTTTTGCTGCCACAGCAAAAGTGCCAGCGGGGAAAAGTGATGCTGCTTCTCACTGCCTCCTGGAACCCCTTCAAATGCCCCAGACAATTTGGCCCTCTCTGCTTTCCTGCGCACGCTATCCTCAAATGCACCTTTTTTCACTTTCGGCGCTGTTTGGAGCAAAAAAGACAAACGTCCAGCTTTTGCTACCACAGCAAAGGTGCCAGCGGGGAAAAGTGATGCTGCTTCTCACTGCCTCCTGGAACCCCTTCAAATGCCCCAGACAATTTGGCCCTCTCTGCTTTCCTGAAAAGTCTATCCTCAAAAGAACCTTTTGTCACTTTCGGCGCCCTCCGGAGCAAAAAAGACAAACGTCCAGCTTTTGCTGCCACAGCAAAGGTGCCAGCGGGGAAAAGTGATGCTGCTTCTCACTGCTTCCTGGAACCCCTTCAAATGCCCCAGACAATTTGGCCCTCTCTGCTTTCCTGCAAAGTCTATCCTCAAAAGCACCTTTTTTCACTTTCGGCGCTGTTTGGAGCAAAAAAGACAAACGTCCAGCTTTTGCTGCCACAGCAAAGGTGCCAGCGGGGAAAAGTGATGCTGGTCCTCACTGCCTCCTGGAACCCCTTCAAATGCCCCAGACAATTTGGCCCTCTCTGCTTTCCTGCACACTCTATTCTCAAAAGCACCTTTTTTCACTTTCGGCGCTGTTTGGAGCAAAAAAGACAAACGTCCAGCTTTTGCTGCCACAGCAAAGGTGCCAGCGGGGAAAAGTGATGCTGCTTCTCACTGCCTCCTGGAACCCCTTCAAATGCCCCAGACAATTTGGCCCTCTCTGCTTTCCTGAAAAGTCTATCCTCAAAAGAACCTTTTTTCACTTTCGGCGCTGTTTGGAGCAAAAAAGACAAACGTCCAGCTTTTGCTGCCACAGCAAAGGTGCCAGCGGGGAAAAGTGATGCTGCTTCTCACTGCCCCCTGGAACCCCTTCAAATGCCCCAGACAATTTGGCCCTCTCTGCTTTCCTGCGCACTCTATCCTCAAAAGCACCTTTTTTCACTTTCGGCGCTGTTTGGAACAAAAAAGACAAACGTCCAGCTTTTGCTGCCACAGCAAAAGTGCCAGCGGGGAAAAGTGATGCTGCTTCTCACTGCCTCCTGGAACCCCTTCAAATGCCCCAGACAATTTGGCCCTCTCTGCTTTCCTGAAAAGTCTATCCTCAAAAGCACCTTTTTTCACTTTCGGCGCTGTTTGGAGCAAAAAAGACAAACGTCCAGCTTTTGCTGCCACAGCAAAGGTGCCAGCGGGGAAAAGTGATGCTGCTTCTCACTGCCTCCTGGAACCCCTTCAAATGCCCCAGACAATTTGGCCCTCTCTGCTTTCCTGAAAAGTCTATCCTCAAAAGCACCTTTTTTCACTTTCGGCGCTGTTTGGAGCAAAAAAGACAAACGTCCAGCTTTTGTTGCCACAGCAAAAGTGCCAGCGGGGAAAAGTGATGCTGGTCCTCACTGCCTCCTTAAACCCCTTCAAATGCCCCAGACAATTTGGCCCTCTCTGCTTTCCTGCGCACGCTATCCTCAAATGCACCTTTTTTCACTTTCGGCGCTGTTTGGAGCAAAAAAGACAAACGTCCAGCTTTTGCTGCCACAGCAAAGGTGCCAGCGGGGAAAAGTGATGCTGCTTCTCACTGCCTCCTGGAACCCCTTCAAATGCCCCAGACAATTTGGCCCTCTCTGCTTTCCTGCGCACGCTGTCCTCAAAAGCACCTTTTTTCACTTTCGGCGCTGTTTGGAGCAAAAAAGACAAACGTCCAGCTTTTGCTGCCACAGCAAAGGTGCCAGCGGGGAAAAGTGATGCTGGTCCTCACTGCCTCCTGGAACCCCTTCAAATGCCCCAGACAATTTGGCCCTCTCTGCTTTCCTGCGCACGCTATCCTCAAAAGCACCTTTTTTCACTTTCGGCGCTGTTTGGAGCAAAAAAGACAAACGTCCAGCTTTTGCTGCCACAGCAAAGGTGCCAGCGGGGAAAAGTGATGCTGGTCCTCACTGCCTCCTGGAACCCCTTCAAATGCCCCAGACAATTTGGCCCTCTCTGCTTTCCTGAAAAGTCTATCCTCAAAAGAACCTTTTTTCACTTTCGGGGCTGTTTGGAGCAAAAAAGACAAACGTCCAGCTTTTGCTGCCACAGCAAAGGTGCCAGCGGGGAAAAGTGATGCTGGTCCTCACTGCCTCCTGGAACCCCTTCAAATGCCCCAGACAATTTGGCCCTCTCTGCTTTCCTGCGCACGCTATCCTCAAAAGCACCTTTTTTCACTTTCGGCGCTGTTTGGAGCAAAAAAGACAAACGTCCAGCTTTTGCTGCCACAGCAAAGGTGCCAGCGGGGAAAAGTGATGCTGCTTCTCACTGCCTCCTGGAACCCCTTCAAATGCCCCAGACAATTTGGCCCTCTCTGCTTTCCTGCGCACTCTATCCTCAAAAGCACCTTTTTTCACTTTCGGCGCTGTTTGGAACAAAATAGACAAACGTCCAGCTTTTGCTGCCACAGCAAAGGTGCCAGCGGGGAAAAGTGATGCTGCTTCTCACTGCCTCCTGGAACCCCTTCAAATGCCCCAGACAATTTGGCCCTCTCTGCTTTCCTGCGCACTCTATCCTAAAAAGCACCTTTTTTCACTTTCGGCGCTGTTTGGAGCAAAAAAGACAAACGTCCAGCTTTTGCTGCCACAGCAAAGGTGCCAGCGGGGAAAAGTGATGCTGGTCCTCACTGCCTCCTGGAACCCCTTCAAATGCCCCAGACAATTTGGCCCTCTCTGCTTTCCTGCGCACTCTATCCTCAAAAGCACCTTTTTTCACTTTCGGCGCTGTTTGGAGCAAAAAAGACAAAAGTCCAGCTTTTGCTGCCACAGCAAAGGTGCCAGCGGGGAAAAGTGATGCTGCTTCTCACTGCCTCCTGGAACCCCTTCAAATGCCCCAGACAATTTGGCCCTCTCTGCTTTCCTGCGCACTCTATCCTCAAAAGCACCTTTTTTCACTTTCGGCGCTGTTTGGAACAAAAAAGACAAACGTCCAGCTTTTGCTGCCACAGCAAAGGTGCCAGCGGGGAAAAGTGATGCTGCTTCTCACTGCCTCCTGGAACCCCTTCAAATGCCCCAGACAATTTGGCCCTCTCTGCTTTCCTGAAAAGTCTATCCTCAAAAGCACCTTTTTTCACTTTCGGCGCTGTTTGGAGCAAAAAAGACAAACGTCCAGCTTTTGCTGCCACAGCAAAGGTGCCAGCTGGGAAAAGTGATGCTGCTTCTCACTGCCTCCTGGAACCCCTTCAAATGCCCCAGACAATTTGGCCCTCTCTGCTTTCCTGCGCACGCTATCCTCAAAAGCACCTTTTTTCACTTTCGGCGCTGTTTGGAGCAAAAAAGACAAACGTCCAGCTTTTGCTGCCACAGCAAAGGTGCCAGCGGGGAAAAGTGATGCTGGTCCTCACTGCCTCCTTAAACCCCTTCAAATGCCCCAGACAATTTGGCCCTCTCTGCTTTCCTGCGCACGCTATCCTCAAAAGCACCTTTTTTCACTTTCGGCGCTGTTTGGAGCAAAAAAGACAAACGTCCAGCTTTTGCTGCCACAGCAAAGGTGCCAGCGGGGAAAAGTGATGCTGGTCCTCACTGCCTCCTGGAACCCCTTCAAATGCCCCAGACAATTTGGCCCTCTCTGCTTTCCTGCACACTCTATTCTCAAAAGCACCTTTTTTCACTTTCGGCGCTGTTTGGAGCAAAAAAGACAAACGTCCAGCTTTTGCTGCCACAGCAAAGGTGCCAGCGGGGAAAAGTGATGCTGCTTCTCACTGCCTCCTGGAACCCCTTCAAATGCCCCAGACAATTTGGCCCTCTCTGCTTTCCTGAAAAGTCTATCCTCAAAAGAACCTTTTTTCACTTTCGGCGCTGTTTGGAGCAAAAAAGACAAACGTCCAGCTTTTGCTGCCACAGCAAAGGTGCCAGCGGGGAAAAGTGATGCTGCTTCTCACTGCCCCCTGGAACCCCTTCAAATGCCCCAGACAATTTGGCCCTCTCTGCTTTCCTGCGCACTCTATCCTCAAAAGCACCTTTTTTCACTTTCGGCG
Organism: Vanellus vanellus; assembly: GCF_965231255.1. Classification (NCBI taxonomy): domain Eukaryota; kingdom Metazoa; phylum Chordata; class Aves; order Charadriiformes; family Charadriidae; genus Vanellus; species Vanellus vanellus. Next base: position 20,151 of record NW_028127792.1, read on the forward strand.
CTGTTTGGAACAAAAAAGACAAACGTCCAGCTTTTGCTGCCACAGCAAAAGTGCCAGCGGGGAAAAGTGATGCTGCTTCTCACTGCCTCCTGGAACCCCTTCAAATGCCCCAGACAATTTGGCCCTCTCTGCTTTCCTGAAAAGTCTATCCTCAAAAGCACCTTTTTTCACTTTCGGCGCTGTTTGGAGCAAAAAAGACAAACGTCCAGCTTTTGCTGCCACAGCAAAGGTGCCAGCGGGAAAAGTGATGCTGCTTCTCACTGCCTCCTGGAACCCCTTCAAATGCCCCAGACAATTTGGCCCTCTCTGCTTTCCTGAAAAGTCTATCCTCAAAAGCACCTTTTTTCACTTTCGGCGCTGTTTGGAGCAAAAAAGACAAACGTCCAGCTTTTGTTGCCACAGCAAAAGTGCCAGCGGGGAAAAGTGATGCTGGTCCTCACTGCCTCCTTAAACCCCTTCAAATGCCCCAGACAATTTGGCCCTCTCTGCTTTCCTGCGCACGCTATCCTCAAATGCACCTTTTTTCACTTTCGGCGCTGTTTGGAGCAAAAAAGACAAACGTCCAGCTTTTGCTGCCACAGCAAAGGTGCCAGCGGGGAAAAGTGATGCTGCTTCTCACTGCCTCCTGGAACCCCTTCAAATGCCCCAGACAATTTGGCCCTCTCTGCTTTCCTGCGCACGCTGTCCTCAAAAGCACCTTTTTTCACTTTCGGCGCTGTTTGGAGCAAAAAAGACAAACGTCCAGCTTTTGCTGCCACAGCAAAGGTGCCAGCGGGGAAAAGTGATGCTGGTCCTCACTGCCTCCTGGAACCCCTTCAAATGCCCCAGACAATTTGGCCCTCTCTGCTTTCCTGCGCACGCTATCCTCAAAAGCACCTTTTTTCACTTTCGGCGCTGTTTGGAGCAAAAAAGACAAACGTCCAGCTTTTGCTGCCACAGCAAAGGTGCCAGCGGGGAAAAGTGATGCTGGTCCTCACTGCCTCCTGGAACCCCTTCAAATGCCCCAGACAATTTGGCCCTCTCTGCTTTCCTGAAAAGTCTATCCTCAAAAGAACCTTTTTTCACTTTCGGGGCTGTTTGGAGCAAAAAAGACAAACGTCCAGCTTTTGCTGCCACAGCAAAGGTGCCAGCGGGGAAAAGTGATGCTGGTCCTCACTGCCTCCTGGAACCCCTTCAAATGCCCCAGACAATTTGGCCCTCTCTGCTTTCCTGCGCACGCTATCCTCAAAAGCACCTTTTTTCACTTTCGGCGCTGTTTGGAGCAAAAAAGACAAACGTCCAGCTTTTGCTGCCACAGCAAAGGTGCCAGCGGGGAAAAGTGATGCTGCTTCTCACTGCCTCCTGGAACCCCTTCAAATGCCCCAGACAATTTGGCCCTCTCTGCTTTCCTGCGCACTCTATCCTCAAAAGCACCTTTTTTCACTTTCGGCGCTGTTTGGAACAAAAAAGACAAACGTCCAGCTTTTGCTGCCACAGCAAAGGTGCCAGCGGGGAAAAGTGATGCTGCTTCTCACTGCCTCCTGGAACCCCTTCAAATGCCCCAGACAATTTGGCCCTCTCTGCTTTCCTGCGCACTCTATCCTAAAAAGCACCTTTTTTCACTTTCGGCGCTGTTTGGAGCAAAAAAGACAAACGTCCAGCTTTTGCTGCCACAGCAAAGGTGCCAGCGGGGAAAAGTGATGCTGGTCCTCACTGCCTCCTGGAACCCCTTCAAATGCCCCAGACAATTTGGCCCTCTCTGCTTTCCTGCGCACTCTATCCTCAAAAGCACCTTTTTTCACTTTCGGCGCTGTTTGGAGCAAAAAAGACAAAAGTCCAGCTTTTGCTGCCACAGCAAAGGTGCCAGCGGGGAAAAGTGATGCTGCTTCTCACTGCCTCCTGGAACCCCTTCAAATGCCCCAGACAATTTGGCCCTCTCTGCTTTCCTGCGCACTCTATCCTCAAAAGCACCTTTTTTCACTTTCGGCGCTGTTTGGAACAAAAAAGACAAACGTCCAGCTTTTGCTGCCACAGCAAAGGTGCCAGCGGGGAAAAGTGATGCTGCTTCTCACTGCCTCCTGGAACCCCTTCAAATGCCCCAGACAATTTGGCCCTCTCTGCTTTCCTGAAAAGTCTATCCTCAAAAGCACCTTTTTTCACTTTCGGCGCTGTTTGGAGCAAAAAAGACAAACGTCCAGCTTTTGCTGCCACAGCAAAGGTGCCAGCTGGGAAAAGTGATGCTGCTTCTCACTGCCTCCTGGAACCCCTTCAAATGCCCCAGACAATTTGGCCCTCTCTGCTTTCCTGCGCACGCTATCCTCAAAAGCACCTTTTTTCACTTTCGGCGCTGTTTGGAGCAAAAAAGACAAACGTCCAGCTTTTGCTGCCACAGCAAAGGTGCCAGCGGGGAAAAGTGATGCTGCTTCTCACTGCCTCCTGGAACCCCTTCAAATGCCCCAGACAATTTGGCCCTCTCTGCTTTCCTGCGCACGCTATCCTCAAAAGCACCTTTTTTCACTTTCGGCGCTGTTTGGAGCAAAAAAGACAAACGTCCAGCTTTTGCTGCCACAGCAAAGGTGCCAGCGGGGAAAAGTGATGCTGGTCCTCACTGCCTCCTGGAACCCCTTCAAATGCCCCAGACAATTTGGCCCTCTCTGCTTTCCTGCGCACTCTATCCTCAAAAGCACCTTTTTTCACTTTCGGCGCTGTTTGGAGCAAAAAAGACAAACGTCCAGCTTTTGCTGCCACAGCAAAGGTGCCAGCGGGGAAAAGTGATGCTGGTCCTCACTGCCTCCTGGAACCCCTTCAAATGACTCAGACAATTTGGCCCTCTCTGCTTTCCTGCGCACTCTATCCTCAAAAGCACCTTTTTTCACTTTCGGCGCTGTTTGGAGCAAAAAAGACAAACGTCCAGCTTTTGCTGCCACAGCAAAGGTGCCAGCGGGGAAAAGTGATGCTGGTCCTCACTGCCTCCTTAAACCCCTTCAAATGCCCCAGACAATTTGGCCCTCTCTGCTTTCCTGCGCACGCTATCCTCAAAAGCACCTTTTTTCACTTTCGGCGCTGTTTGGAGCAAAAAAGACAAACGTCCAGCTTTTGCTGCCACAGCAAAGGTGCCAGCGGGGAAAAGTGATGCTGGTCCTCACTGCCTCCTGGAACCCCTTCAAATGCCCTACACAATTTGGCCCTCTCTGCTTTCCTGAAAAGTCTATCCTCAAAAGCCCCTTTTTTCACTTTCGGCGCTGTTTGGAGCAAAAAAGACAAACGTCCAGCTTTTGCTGCCACAGCAAAGGTGCCAGCGGGGAAAAGTGATGCTGCTTCTCACTGCCTCCTGGAACCCCTTCAAATGCCCCAGACAATTTGGCCCTCTCTGCTTTCCTGCGCACTCTATCCTCAAAAGCACCTTTTTTCACTTTCGGCGCTGTTTGGAGCAAAAAAGACAAACGTCCAGCTTTTGCTGCCACAGCAAAGGTGCCAGCGGGGAAAAGTGATGCTGCTTCTCACTGCTTCCTGGAACCCCTTCAAATGCCCCAGACAATTTGGCCCTCTCTGCTTTCCTGAAAAGTCTATCCTCAAAAGCACCTTTTTTCACTTTCGGCGCTGTTTGGAGCAAAAAAGACAAACGTCCAGCTTTTGCTGCCACAGCAAAGGTGCCAGCGGGGAAAAGTGATGCTGCTTCTCACTGCCTCCTGGAACACCTTCAAATGCCCCAGACAATTTGGCCCTCTTTGCTTTCCTGCGCACTCTATCCTAAAAAGCACCTTTTTTCACTTTCGGCGCTGTTTGGAGCAAAAAAGACAAACGTCCAGCTTTTGCTGCCACAGCAAAAGTGCCAGCGGGGAAAAGTGATGCTGGTCCTCACTGCCTCCTGGAACCCCTTCAAATGCCCCAGACAATTTCGCCCTCTCTGCTTTCCTGCGCACGCTATCCTCAAATGCACCTTTTTTCACTTTCGGCGCTGTTTGGAGCAAAAAAGACAAACGTCCAGCTTTTGCTGCCACAGCAAAGGTGCCAGCGGGGAAAAGTGATGCTGGTCCTCACTGCCTCCTGGAACCCCTTCAAATGCCCCAGACAATTTGGCCCTCTCTGCTTTCCTGCGCACTCTATCCTCAAAAGCACCTTTTTTCACTTTCGGCGCTGTTTGGAGCAAAAAAGACAAACGTCCAGCTTTTGCTGCCACAGCAAAGGTGCCAGCGGGGAAAAGTGATGCTGCTTCTCACTGCCTCCTGGAACCCCTTCAAATGCCCCAGACAATTTGGCCCTCTCTGCTTTCCTGCGCACGCTATCCTCAAAAGCACCTTTTTTCACTTTCGGCGCTGTTCGGAGCAAAAAAGACAAACGTCCAGCTTTTGCTGCCACAGCAAAGGTGCCAGCGGGGAAAAGCGATGCTGCTTCTCACTGCCTCCTGGAACCCCTTCAAATGCCCCAGACAATTTGGCCCTCTCTGCTTTCCTGCGCACGCTATCCTCAAAAGCACCTTTTTTCACTTTCGGCGCTGTTTGGAGCAAAGAAGACAAACATCCAGCTTTTGCTGCCACAGCAAAGGTGCCAGCGGGGAAAAGTGATGCTGGTCCTCACTGCCTCCTGGAACCCCTTCAAATGCCCCAGACAATTTGGCCCTCTCTGCTTTCCTGCGCACTCTATCCTCAAAAGCACCTTTTTTCACTTTCGGCGCCCTCCGGAGGAAAAGAGACAAACGTCCAGCTTTTGCTGCCACAGCAAAGGTGCCAGCGGGGAAAAGTGATGCTGGTCCTCACTGCCTCCTGGAACCCCTTCAAATGCCCCAGACAATTTGGCCCTCTCTGCTTTCCTGAAAAGTCTATCCTCAAAAGCACCTTTTTTCACTTTCGGCGCTGTTTGGAGCAAAAAAGACAAACGTCCAGCTTTTGCTGCCACAGCAAAGGTGCCAGCGGGGAAAAGTGATGCTGCTTCTCACTGCCTCCTGGAACCCCTTCAAATGCCCCACACAATTTGGCCCTCTCTGCTTTCCTGCGCACTCTATCCTCAAAAGCACCTTTTTTCACTTTCGGCGCTGTTTGGAGCAAAAAAGACAAACGCCCAGCTTTTGCTGCCACAGCAAAGGTGCCAGCGGGGAAAAGTGATGCTGCTTCTCACTGCCTCCTGGAACCCCTTCAAATGCCCCAGACAATTTGGCCCTCTCTGCTTTCTTGTGGACTCGATCCTCAAAAGCAACTCTTTTCATTATCGGCAGCCTCCGCAGCAAAAAAGACAAAGGTCCAGCTTTTGCTGCCACAGAAAAGTAGCCAGCGGGGAAAAGTGATGCTGGTCCTCACTGCCTCCTGAAACCCCTTCAAATGACCCATACAATTTGGCCCTCTCTGCTTTCCTCCGGATTCGATCCTCAAAAGCACCTTTTTTCACTTTCGGCGCAGTTTGGAGCAAAAAAGACAAACGTCCAGCTTTTGCTGCAACAGCAAAGGTGCCAGCGGGGAAAAGTGATGCTGCTTCTCACTGCCTCCTGGAACCCCTTCAAATGCCCCAGACAATTTGGCCCTCTCTGCTTTCCTGCGCACGCTATCCTCAAAAGCACCTTTTTTCACTTTCGGCGCTGTTTGGAGCAAAAAAAACAAACGTCCAGCTTTTGCTGCCACAGCAAAGGTGCCAGCGGGGAAAAGTGATGCTGGTCCTCACTGCCTCCTGGAACCCCTTCAAATGCCCCACACAATTTGGCCCTCTCTGCTTTCCTGCGCACTCTATCCTCAAAAGCACCTTTTTTCACTTTCGGCGCTGTTTGGAGCAAAAAAGACAAACGTCCAGCTTTTGCTGCCACAGCAAAGGTGCCAGCGGGGAAAAGTGATGCTGCTTCTCACTGCCTCCTGGAACCCCTTCAAATGCCCCAGACGATTTGGCCCTCTCTGCTTTCCTGTGGACTCGATCCTCAAAAGCAACTCTTTTCATTATCGGCAGCCTCCGCAGAAAAAAAGACAAAGGTCCAGCTTTTGCTGCCACAGAAAAGTAGCCAGCGGGGAAAAGTGATGCTGGTCCTCACTGCCTCCTGAAACCCCTTCAAATGACCCATACAATTTGGCCCTCTCTGCTTTCCTCCGGATTCGATCCTCAAAAGCACCTTTTTTCACTTTCGGCGCAGTTTGGAGCAAAAAAGACAAACGTCCAGCTTTTGCTGCAACAGCAAAGGTGCCAGCGGGGAAAAGTGATGCTGCTTCTCACTGCCTCCTGGAACCCCTTCAAATGCCCCAGACAATTTGGCCCTCTCTGCTTTCCTGCGCACGCTATCCTCAAAAGCACCTTTTTTCACTTTCGGCGCTGTTTGGAGCAAAAAAAACAAACGTCCAGCTTTTGCTGCCACAGCAAAGGTGCCAGCGGGGAAAAGTGATGCTGGTCCTCACTGCCTCCTGGAACCCCTTCAAATGCCCCAGACAATTTGGCCCTCTCTGCTTTCCT